>NW_026042465.1:215000-262898 GCF_023856365.1 Brienomyrus brachyistius
ATAAGTTTGAATGTGTGTGAAACTATATATAAATATATATATACACATGCATATACAGTATATATATACACACACACACATATATATATATCACACACACACACAGACACACACTCACATAAACACATACACACACTGTGTACAGTCTTATGCAAAGGTTTGGCACCCCTTGACAAATAACATCTTTTCAATTACAAAAGCAACAATGATCAGTTAATACAGTCTCTTTAGGAACTGGGGGAAAAATACACAATATTTTCAGCAAACATTGATGAATAGTTACTTTTTATGCCATAAATTGAACAAAATTACAAAATAAAAACATTATTATGGCACTCTGCAAAAGTTTGGGCACCCTACGTAATCAGTACTTAGTAACACCTCCTCTGCCAGATATCACAGCTTACAAGCGCTTCTTATAGCCAGCTGAAAGGCTTTCAGTTCTTGTACTTGGGATTTTCTCACATTCTTCCTTGCAAAAGGCTTCTAGTTCTGTAATATTCTAATATATCAAGGGCTGTATTGTCAAATAGGAGATGGGCAGCATTCTCCCACCTGAGAAAACTGTACTACAATGCCCTTGATAGTGTGTAGAAACACACTCGTCAGCTCTAGTCCTCCTGTAACAACGCAAAAGGACTGGCCAACCCTCAGGTATTTATGCGTGCGATTGTATGATAAATTCACCCTGACAGTCTCACACTTCTCTTGGTACCAACAGGTCTCATGGAATATATAAAAGGCAACTGCAACAATTATACTCGGCACTACACATCGAGGCACGGAAATGCAGCAGAGCTTGTGTATTTCTCAGGATGCATTCTAGTAAAATGCCCGGAAAATGAGCTAAAGACATATTTCAAGGGGCACTATATAAAACCGATGGAAATTTTACTGATTAAATAAAAGGAAAGCATCGTTTTGAAAAATCACAAATGTTTCTAAGATTCAATGCATCGCTTTTTGACCACATCATAGCGATGAACACATCATTGTTCCTGACAATGTCCTAATACAGAAATAAAACTTTATGTTGGTAAACTCAAAAAGCCTTCAGCTGTCACACTGGCTAACGATCTCAAACGATTATAAAGCAGCATTTTGAAAAGCGCTGTTTTAAAATAACAGATACAACACTTACCTTGTCTTCTGGCCAAATGCTTTTCACGGCTTGGCACTCCAACGTGCTGAAACGAAATTTGTATATCCTCCTACCTCGTTGGCCCTTCAGTTCTTCTTTTCTCCCTTTGGATGTTTTTTTTCCCTTCTTCTTTGGATATTGTTTTTTATTTTTGTTTGTTTTTTTTTTACTTTGCATGTTTTTCCTTCTTCGGATATTATTTTTTTTGGCTTATTTTTTTAGACGATGTTTTTTTCGTCTTCTTTAAAAATTGATTTTTTTCGTCTTCTTTAAATATTGTTTTTTTTTTCATCCTTTTGATGTTGTTTTACGAACAAGAGCCGTACAGTGCTACTCTATCAGGAGGTAGCGCCAACTGAACGCCTTGAAGCAGTACCCAGCTCTTTTATAGGGAGCGTCAACCCGAAGTCAAGTTCTAGAACGTTGCACTCACTTTTCATTGGTTTCCCAGCAATGCTGTCAGAATAATGTTTGCTGATTGGTCGAAAATTTTAAAACGTACCCGAGTACTGTAAAAAAAAACTCAAGATCTTGCTACCCTACGGAGCACCCATAAGGTGATTTTTTTTATACGTTATATGCAGCTATTTGTAGCAGGCCGTAATTAGACTAATCCACCCTTTGTCAATAAAGCCAACAAGAGAACAGGTTGCCCAAAGTTTGCTCAGGTACACGCCACAGCACAACCTTAAAAACACATCCAGCACAAATCACACTAGTGAATGACACAGCAAATCACAGCAATAAAAAAGACCCCTATGGGCAATCCAGCACCCAGACTACAGGTGCCAAAAGGCCCAGCCTGCCTAATAATGAACCCAAAATATACATACAACAAAGAAAAAGACACAAACAAAAAAGAAAATAAAACTAGCCAGCTGCTCCCACTAAACCCCGCTCCCGAGGCCACTAAGCCGGCTGGCTTGATAATACACGAACAACCTCAGATAAAACATATTAAAGCAACACCAGGGAGGTTTACAACCTGATCCTTAAAATTATCGACCCGTAATTCCACCTTGAAAACCCCTAAAGAACAGTAGTTTACCCCATGACTCACTGCCCCATTCAAACAAAAAAAAACAGGTTTTTGGGGTAACCTTTAGGTCAGCTCTTCAAACCAGGTATGAGGACTCTTCAGCTAATCAGTCCTCTAATTAGAAATCTAATTAGGGAGTTGCAGCGAAAACCTGCATACACACCGGCCCTTTGCGGATAAGATTGTTCACCCCTGAAACAAGCAAACAGAAAGGCTGCTACACTGCAAATTCAATATGCCCGCGATGCTCCCCCAAATCTATCAGGACCCAGCCTGTCTTTCCCGTGCTGCTCCTTTGCCAATATGCCCTACCATCGGAACATGCACAGCCATCTCGCCCCCGGCTATGCCTCCAGTCCGAACTGCAGTTCCTATACCTGCCTATAATTGCCTGGCTACAATCCATCCCCCAAAATGAAATTGATGACCCAACGATCACAGCTAAGAATTCTATCCCCAAACCACTGGTCTTCCTCCCCAACCGAACGATCATTCACTGACCGTGGTAACTTATAAGGGTTGGTATGATGACCAGTGGTGGACCTCACCGAACGTTTAACTGGTCTCTACACCTCGGGGGGGACATAACCTCCTCCATTATACGAGGCCTACTTGTGGATGCTCTATTGCGACCCCTCCCACCAGCCCTGTCCCCGTAAACCACAGAGTCCTCATCCGAATTCCATTTCTGTTGCCCCTGTGGGCAACCCAGACTCAGGAGACATTACCAGAACATCTTCCCCTGACATAACAACCCCCTGTGGGTACTGGACGCAACTCTGTTCGGTGAACTTGACGGACAACCCCGTCCCCCTCCATTAGGAGTTGCAGAGTAAACTGCACCCTGATCTTGGGGACACCGAACTACCATATAACAAACAGGCATCCCAATGATCCTGTATTTTACCTCGAACATGGTTCCGCAAACACACAGCTGACCTTCATCAAACCCCTAATCATTAACCAACTCATTGTGTTTCCGATTTCGTGGTGTGGCTTGTTCCTCCAACTAAGCCTTCACATACTCTTGAAGCACCTGCAAACTTTCCTGATGGTTTTGTACCCATTCCTCCAAAGGTCCACCATACTGACTGATCCCGGCAGGAGCCTGAAGATAGTGTATCGGTAATCGAGGCTCACAGCCAGACCTTAAATAAAAAGGCATCATCCAGATCATTTGGTGGGGTGTAGTATTGTAAGCTTCTCTGCTGGAGGAAGGTGTGTGAAGCAAATTGTGCAAAAAAAAATATTAAAGCAACACCAGGGAGGTTTACATCTAGATCCTTAAAATGATCGACCTGCAATTCCACCTTGAAAATCCAATTACCATTAAAGGATACAAGATGTAAAGATGACAAATGACATGGCACACATTTGTTGTTTAGACTGTTGTGTCAGGTTAATGGAAAGCTGAAGGATCTTAGTGTTTACTAGTCTAAGTAACAGAATGTCTAAACACTGTGCTTGCCTTTATGGGTTTTTAAGCAGAACATATAGGTATAGAAACATATTAACATTACGTTCACGATTCACTGACTGGAGAATAGGAGAATATACACATCAATATTACTACTTAAGTTAACTAACCCTAATCCCAACCCCTATTGGCACGGAGCCCGCCAGGGTTCAGGTGAGATATAAATCTGTAATCTGTATCAATGGTTTTGCTATCCATACCCACCCTATTAATGTTAGCTTCCCAGGGTTTCTTGTTAGACAAGCTCTGTGTCTCTCTATTCCCCCATTTACTGCACGACTGATTGTCCATTTATAAAGAATCAAATAGGGTGAAGATGGTTTTAGTTTACAATTACTCTGGAAGGTGACCAGATTAAAAAAAAACTAAATACCATGCCTACGTGTATGTAATCTCCATCACAGTCCCCATTTTCCCCATAATCCTCGTTTTGATAGTGCCAATTTGTGTAATGTGAGTTTTTTTTTTTTTTTAAAACTGTTATAGAAGAACATACTGGATGCCACATGTGTACAATTACCCCTTTCTAATTAGTGGGGTCCGTTGTGTCAGCTACAGCCTTTACTAACATACACATAAGTATACAGTCTTACAGCACTTTTGTTTTCCTTTTGTATTTAATGGTTTTCCATTTAGGGGGCAGCATGGTGGTGCAGTGGTTAGCACTGTTGCCTCACACCTCTAGGGCCCGGGTTCGAGTCTCCACCTGGGTCACATGTGTGTGGAGTTTGCATGTTCTACCCATGTCATCGTGGGGTTCCTCCGGGTACTCTGGTTTCCCCCACAGTCCAAAAACATGCTGAGGCTAATTGGAGTTGCTAAATTGCCCATAGGAGTGTATGCGTGAGTGAATAGTGTGTGAGTGTGCCCTGCGATGGCTGGCCCGCCATCCTGAGTTGTTCCCTGTCCTCGTGCCCATTGCTTCCGGGATAGGCTCCAGACCCCCGCGATCCAGTAGGATAAGCGGTTTGGAAAATGGATGGATGGATGGACAGTTTTTCCATTTGAGGAATTAGCAAAAAACTGCAGTGCATGATGGGTAGGATCTAAAGGCTGCCTAACGCCCTTAATTTGTTTGCAATTTCGCCAGGTAGGCTACCTTCTTTAAACTGCGTTTTGCTAGACTACACATTTCGAGATGTTTTATTGTAGTCTTGGTAAATATATATATATAGTTTAGCCATAACCCAGCCACTTAAGGGAGCAAGCCAGCTCAGGTAGGTGCCAGTCCCAAGCCCGGATTAATGGAGAGGGTTGGCGTCAAGAAATAAAGAGAAATAAAGACAACTAATACTCCTAGTTTGCGAGATCTGACTGCAATGGCAGCACTGCTACAAGGGTGTGGATAAATCTATACAAATATCACCTGCATGCACATTACTTCTTTTACAATAACCAACTCCTGATCCATACTGTTAGTCGTGAAAAAAAAAACTATCGTGTACATAGAGGCCCTGTGTAAAAAGATAACTGCAAGGAAAAGATCAAAAACATTTATTTCAAGGATACAAAGTTTTTATGGTCATGTACAGTGTACAGTGCAATTCTTATTTGATTAACTTGAATGTCTCCACAGACTAGACGATTAAACAAATAAAGCAGCGCAACATTACAATAACTAATAACAAATAAACAAAGCTCACGAGTACTATTACAGTATTTATATCATTTATTTAAACTTAATTTTACCAGGTAAATTAACTACAAAGCAGTTACCACTGCTTTACCTGCTGTCTCGGGAGAATAGCAGATATACGTCATGTATGTGACTAAATTCTTAAGCCAATAAGGGCAAAGTTGTGTCGTAATGGAGGCGGATCCAGTTTGTGCAGCCGGTTAAAGACACTACGGGCATGTAAATGGAGAACGAAATTATAGTTATAATTCGGCGTGGTTCGCGAAAACGACTTCATTTATTTTCTTATTGATTTATCGACAGACCATCATACTTTTTAGACGTTATAATAACAACCACTCTATTGATCCCCAAAGAGAGAAATTCTCTCCTTGCCTGCCCCCTCTTACTGTCCATGATACACAAGCACATATGTAGAAAAACGTCAGCTTGGAAGCCAAGGCTGGACTTAACCTACTCTATTCTGGTATTCTGTTCTCCCAAGTAAGGCATCCCAAGTTCGAATCCAACTTCCGACAAAAGTTCTTCAATCGCTACAGCACAATTTGAGCCACTGATCGGCTTTAATTGCTTTGTTTTATTTTTGCGTTTCAGGCAAAACTACATAACACTTAAAGACACTACGGGCATGTAAATGGAGAACGAAATTATAGTTATAGCGAATCTCCTACACACAATACCAAGGTTACCGAACTTTGGTCAGCTGGCCGGAGTGAGACGTTCAATTCCCGTAAGATTTCTTTGCGCCAGCCTGAGAGTCTGAAAACACGTCACACAGATGCATGAGAGATGGAAACCTGGGATATTCAGTCGAATCAGATCAAATATGATGCTAAGTTAGTACTAAGTTAAAATATGTTCCGCACTTGTAACATGCACCCATGATTTGGAACAGCAGCATACCTGTCAAGGTTTGGATTTGAAAATAAAGGAAATTTTCCGGCACCCCGCCGTGAGCCATCCGCAACCAGGCTCCAGTATCCCTTACATTTTAAGACAGGAAATATAAAATAATATAAATATATAAAATAATATAAAATATATTTTTGGCCACAACCGGGATTCGAACCCGGTCTCCCGTGTGAAAGGCGGCGATCTTACCACTACACTATCCAGCAACTATATAATATAAGGGAGATTTACGGGAAAATACTAATACGGGAGGACGGCGGGAAAGAGAAGTAAAATACGGTAGTTTCCCGGCCAAAACGGGAGACTTGACAGCTATGGCTGTCTCTGGCCACGCCCCCTACAGTCGGTCCGGCCCCTGTTCGCGTGTTCGCGAAAACGACTTCATTTATTTTCTTATTGATTTATCGACAGACTTTTTAGACGTTATAATAACAACACTCTATTGATTTACTGTCCATGATACAGAGACACAGAGACACATCGAGAACTATTCTATCGAGAACTAATGACGTATTATTAAATTATTTTATTATTATTATTATTATTATTTTTATCTTTCTCCTTTCTCGTTCCCGTAGATATATATTATTATACGGAGATTTACGGAGTCTTCAAAGACGGTCCGGCTCCAGGATCACTGTTGCTGTGGTGTAGATCAGCTGATCTGTAGTAGTCTTCTACGTACATCTTCTAGTAGACCTTCTGAGGGTACTTCACGCATTCTTGGTCCAGCTTAGCTTATTTCTTATTTCTCAGGTCAGCTGCTCTTGTATTCAGCCTACTAGTCTCTCTGGTATTCAGCCTACTAATATATATGGGGCTTGGGTACCCAATCTCGGAATGTGGGGATGATGATATCTCCCCCCTGACCTGTCGTCCTGGCTCCCCCTTGTCGTAGCAATCGTGTTGTACCTCATCAATCTCTAGTTGTGATAGCAGTTGTTTCTGGCCACAACCGGGATTCGACCCCGGTCTCCCGTGTGAAAGGCGGCGATCTTACCACTACACTATCCAGCAACTATATAATATAATATATATATATTATATATTATAAGGGAGATTTACGGGAAAATAATACGGGAGGACGGCGGGAAAGAGAAGTAAAATACGGTAGTTTCCCGGCCAAAACGGGAGGCTCCAGTATCCCTTACATTTTAAGACAGGAAATATAAAATAATATAAATTATATAAAATATAATATAAATATAAATATATAAAATATATAAAATATATTTTTGGCCACAACCGGGATTCGAACCCCGGTCTCCCGTGTGAAAGGCGGCGATCTTACCACTACACTATCCAGCAACTATATAATATAAGGGAGATTTACGGGAAAATACTAATACGGGAGGACGGCGGGAAAGAGAAGTAAAATACGGTAGTTTCCCGGCCAAAACGGGAGACTTGACAGCTATGGCTGTCTCTGGCCACGCCCCCTACAGTCGGTCCGGCCCCTGTTCGCGTGTTCGCGAAAACGACTTCATTTATTTTCTTATTGATTTATCGACAGACTTTTTAGACGTTATAATAACAACACTCTATTGATCCCCCTCTTACTGTCCATGATACACAATGACGAGACACATGTTCACTAATGACGAGAACTATTCTATTTTTCATGCCGGGGGTCCTTCAAATCTTACATTTACAAATCTTGTTCTTGTTCTCTGCTTTCTCCTTTCTCGTTCCCGTAGATATATATTATTATACGGAGATTTACGGAGTCTTCAAAGACGGTCCGGCTCCAGCTCAAGGATCACTGTTGCTGTGGTGTAGATCAGCTGATCTGTAGGTAGGTCTTCTACGTACATCTTCTAGTAGACCTTCTGAGGGTACTTCACGCATTCTTGGTCGGAGGGTCCAGGTTTCCAGCTTAGCTTATTTCTTATTTCTCAGGTCAGCTGCTCTTGTTTGGGATGTGCTTGACCGGCGTATACGACAGCGTGTACCAGTTCCCACTAATATCCAACAACTTCGCACAGCCATTGAAGAGGAGTGGACCAACATTCCACAGGCCACAATTGACAATCTGATAAACTCTATGCGAAGAAGATGTGTTGCATTGCATGAGGCAAATGGTGGTCACACCAGATACTGACCGGTTCTGAGTCCCCAGACCCCCAATTAAGCAAAAAACTGCACATTCCAGGGTGGCCTTTTATTGTGGGCAGTATAAGGTACACCTGTGCACTACCCATGATGTCAGATCAGCATCTTGATGTGGCACTCCTGTGAGGTGGGATGGATTATCATCAGCAAAGCAGAAGTGCTCACTATCACACATTTAGACTGATTTGTGAGAAATGTTTTGAGAGAAATGGTAATAATTGTGTATCTGGAATGAATTGTAGGTCTTTAAGTCCATCTCATGAAAAATGGGAGCAGAAACAAGAGTGTTGCGTTTATATTTTTGTTCAGTATAGAATAAGCCCAGATTTATGTTTATTCAGTGGAGATAAGTACAACCTCTAAAGATAGGCCTACACCCGTTTTGGCAGTGTCTCCGGATCCCATGACAAATAATGCCTTCAGTACATCCTCCTCAACCCACACTGAAAGCAGAAGTGCTATGGGCTTTGCAAACGGTTTGCCGACATCACTCCTATACGTCCAATGATGACATTCACACCGTCTCCAGGGTGATGTTCCCTGACTCGCAGGGGTCACTTGTGGTAAAGATAAAACCGCTTTTCTTGCGCGATTTGGACTCGCTCCATATATTAAAAGGGAGCTTCGTTGTCATGTTTGACGTAAGTATGAACAGGACCATCAAAAGAAAACAACTGGATGTGCATGTCAGGTATTGGGTGAATTATGAGAATGGCTCTCGAGTGCAGTCCTGGTTCTGGGATCACAGTACATGAGCCACTCCACCGCTGAAGACTTACTGGAGAAGTTTAAGGTAAGCCATTCAATAACATTTAAACTCATTAACGAACCCATGATTTTTAATATCCATGGTTTATCTTTACATGTGTTTAAATGGGAGAACCATATTTATTGGTAAGCATATTTTAAAGATTTTATTGCTGCTTCATGGCTTTTGCTGCAAAAAAAATAGTTCATTGAGGAAATAGAATGTTTAAGTGTTGTGTAGCAACATGTACAGCTGTTGTACAGGCAAAAACTCTGGCTCAGTCCAAAGGAGGAGGATATAGGAATGGCCTTGTCATCAAGGTGGGACTTCTGTGAATTCACTGGTATCTTTACATACAAATGTATCAAACAATTGTGAAGTTAAAAATATGTGAATAACATGGAGTTTGAGCTGGTTTGATATGTACAGCTGAGGTAGTGTTAACCTTGGGCTGAGTGTGCAGAAAGATTCTGGAAATTTGACAAACCATCTTTTTGTCAGAGACAGTCAGGAGCCAAAGGCAGTGGAAGTGACCTTGGTGTCCTTCAGATTAAAAAAAAATTGCCAGATTGTGCTCTCAAAAATGTGCAAAAAGGCCTTGGATAAATGCCCTCTGAAGTACTCGATTGTACATGAGATGACGTGCTTGGACCCAAACAAAATGCACACCAGCCAGATAACTGCCAGCAGAAAAGGAGAAATCTCATGCAGAAGTTTGCGCAGGAGAATCGGTTGGCAGGCAGGATATCTGCTGGTAAATCATAGGATAAGAATAGGATAGTTCAGAATATTATTTTTAAATTATGCTTTTCTTTTTTCACACTAACTGAATCAGGGACGGATTACAAACCGGGTTAACCGGGTTAGCGGGGCCGCTGCCCAGGGGCCCTTGGGGTGCAGGGGGCCCGTGGGCCCCAAGCCCAAAACAATTTGCAACGCTTATCAGCAATGTATTTTCGTTTGTCTATTTTAGAGGGCCTACATTCTTTGATCCTCTGCCTACAAGGTCCCCTGACCCTATAGGGAGGGTGTTTGGCTGCCAAGGGCCCTTGACTTGTGGTGGTTGTGGTGGTGGTGCAGGTGGTGGTGGTGGGGGGGGGCCCTCGCGAACGTTTTACCCAGGGGCCCACACAACCCATAATCCGTCCCTGAACTGAATAGTGTTAACACGTAGATTTTAGCAGTATTTAGAAGACCGACTCTTGGTGTTTGAAAAGAAGCATCAGCCCAGTTATATTTTCTTTGATGAGCCTAGAGATATCTCAAGATTAAATTAAAATGATTGCACATTTATGGTATCATAGGAAAATTGGGTTATAAATCACTTTCCTATTCTACATGTGATTCTGTGTATTGACATTGTTGATCTGCATCTAATCTACTGTAATTAATGTAATTACAGGTGATGCAATATCCCAGCAGTCTGATAATCACCTGCACAATGAGGCAAAAGGCTTGGATTTTATATCCTTCATTCCTTCAGCACCATCCAAAGTTGATGTCTATTTTACATCAAAAAGTTAGTGGGCCTTATCCTGACCTCTGGATGTTCTGCAAGAACTTGCTGCTGCTGTCCTATGGGCAAGCCGAAGTGGAACGAATAGAGGTGGAGACCTGCAACTTATCAGAGGAAACAGTTGTTGCACAGAGGCTTATATGCGACCATGTCAGAGTGTGTGGGGGAGCAACCAAAGCGCCTCTGACCAAAGGTGAAAGATGAGCGAAAAGCAAAAAAGAAAACTTGAGGAACTCAAGAGGAAAGAGTCTCACTGGAAAGTGTATGTGAGAGTTTACAAAAGGATGCTGAGCACATGGCAGAGGAAGCAGAGAGTGCTGCTGGAACCAAAAGGGCAACATTACTTACCAAGTCCAATACTCTGAGCCGACGAGCGAAGGAGGAGAAAGAGCAGTTGGTGGTCTTAAATGCAGATACTGAAGAATAGGCTACTGAACTGTGACTCCTAACACATCAAGAGTGAATCGGTGGAAACAAAAATATTTAGGTTCTTTGCATTTTTGGAGTATTTTACTTTCTGTGCCTGTTTGTACATTGTTCACAGCCATAATACTTTATAATTACAAGGTAGTTTTATGTTAGAGCTCTTGCTCCAATAAATATGTGCCTTGTAATTAACTAAATTCTAGGCTATTCAGTTTTTTTTGCCCTCGTGATGGTCGTGGGTTGTGAAAAAAGCCTTCTTCTTAGGGGTACCGCTGGGGCCAGCCGGGCGTATGGACGTGGCTTCAGTGAGTACTTATGTTTGTCATGCTGCCTGTGTACTTTATAGCGGCACAACATATTTCTGCATATTGCATGCGTCAAATTGTCTGTCTCTCTTAAAAAATATGAAGTGTCACCAAAATTTTAAACGGGGAATCAATCTCAATGAAAAATATTCGTCAAGTAACGTTTCTAAAATAATATAGACATACTAATAATTATATATTAATAAATCGGATGAACGATGCATCCCAAATTGTATCCGCTGCGCACTTCTTAATCAGGGCAATCGCATCGTGGAGGTTTCTGCAGACGCCCAAAAAGACTTACTTAAGAAAACTGTTGCATGATAATTTGTACCATTTTCAAGGGTGGGGGGCGTGCAGTAGATGCCCCCTTTATTTTTGTGCTTCTGCCGTTCAAACCGAGCAGCACTGAGTTTGTCATGGCACCTGACGCCAAATCTACTGCTTAGCTGCTACAGACAGAACTATCTTCAAATCACCACTAGGGGGTGTCAATGCTGCAGCTTCGTTCTATGGTTGATCTTTTTCAAAGACAGTTTTTTTTCTCTCTCTCCACATAATCAACTTAACTGATTAGCGTGCTTTCATAGTAATGGTTTTTAATCCGTGTTAATCTTCTGAACAATGACTAGTAAAGGTTCTATGAGGTTGTCCTACTTACTATGGATTTTAAGTTTTTTATCAAGGTGTTAAAACGTACCACAGTTGCCAGTCCTGTGTTTTATGTCTAGCAATTTGTACAGTTTCTTCAGTATAAACACATGCCATGATCTGTGAGAATCTCCTCCAGAACTCTGCATTTCCTCAAGATCTTTTTGTAATATTGCATCATGGCACTGCTCAGAACAACACAGATGGTGCATAACAACACAAGGGAGTACAAGACAACATGGTGCAGAAACAGTGCGATACAAAGCAGGACAAAACTGGATGATACGTGGTCAGTGGTGGATAAAGAGCAGTAACAGCTGTACAGTGCAGCTGCCGTGGAAATGACTGTTACAGGGGATGCAAAAGCTGCAGGTTTGAATTGTTTGGCGAATGAAGCTGTTCATGAATCTGCTAGTCAGTGTTTGTGGATGGTGGTCAGAGTCCTGGATTATAGACTGAACCTTGTTACTGTGGCAGTTAAAAGTACAGCTGGTCAATGGAGGGCAGTTCAGTGCGAATGATGTTCTTAACAGACTTCGCAATGTACTGCCTTCCTGTCATGTGGCTCCACCATACCATAGTACTACTGTAAGAACTAGGGATGTAACGATACATTCAACTCACCATTTGATACGATTCACGATTCTGAGTTCACGATACAATTTTCTCATTTTTGCAGAATGAGCTGCAGACAAATATATTCAAAAATATTCTTATATTTATCTTTCTGAACTGTTGACACTGTTGTGAACAGTGCAACTGAATTTGAATAAAATACTGTTGAAAAAAATCCCAAATCAAAATAAGTAAATATAAAAAAAATAAATCAAATAAATAAGCTAAGGTTTGCATGTGCAGCTTTTTAGCGTGCTTTGCCCTTTTAATAATCTTCACTCAGCTCACGGTGGTGCCAGTGGACCTGTTTGTGTATGTTATCAGTCTATTACAATGTTTGCATGCAGTTTATGTCTTGTCTGTGCTTTTCTCGCTGTTTCCTCCTCGTTTGTGATTACCGGAAAGCTAATATGCTGCCACACCGCCAATTGAAGATCGGGCGGTGCGTCCATCCATCCATTTTCTGAAACCACTTAATCCCAACTGGGATCGCGGGGGAGACCGGAGCCTATCCCGGGAACAAGGGGCGCAGACAGGAACCAAGCCCAGGCAGTCACCTACACACCGCAGGTCGCACACACTCACACAACTACAGGGCCAATTTAGACTCACCAGTCAACCTATCCTGCATGCTTTTGGACCGTGGGAGGAACCTGGAGTCCCCGGCGAAAACGGGGAGAGCATGCGAACTCCACACAGAAAGGGCCCTGGACCGAAGCCAGCACTAACCACTGTGCCGTCCTCAGTTTCAAATTCATTCATCATCTCGCGTTCGCTCATAACCAAAAACTGACGTACGATGTCGACGTGATACGCAGTGACATCTGACGTCAAACTCACATTGTGAAATCAAATGTAATATTACACCAGTTTTACTGTTAAAGTACTGTGAAGTACTCCTACAATAGTGATTCATTTTCCACATCAGCCGGTTTAAATCTTCATGCATTTGCACCGATTTTTTAACTGATTTGTGATTCATCATTACATGCCAGGGCCAGCAGCTCTGCATGGCTCGACCCTCATAAACATTCTCCACACATGCTGTTCAGGCAGTGGCCACAGAAATTCCCCCAGTGAACTTTATGCTTTCTGTCGGAGAGTATGCTGTGTTCTGGCCTTAAACCCTGCATACTACTTTGCAGACTTTGATCCTCTTAACAACAATTGGCATTTCTGGTGGCTGAATATCCATCCATCCGTCATCCAACTGCATGCTTAAAAGCTGTGAATAATAGTAATAATTCTTAAAATTGCAACTATCTAGAATTTCAGCCTAGTTACTCAGCTAAATTACTATTTAAACCTAGAATAATTTCTATAAGGGGCGGCATGGTGGTGCAGTGGTTAGCACTGTCGCCTCACACCTCTGGGACCCGGGTTCGTGTCTCCGCCTGGGTCACATGTGTGTGGAGTTTTGCATGTTCTCCCCATGTCGTTGTGGGGTTTCCTCTGGGTACTCCGGTTTCCCCCACAGTCCAAAAACATGCTGGGGCTAATTGGAGTTGCTGAATTGCCCGTAGGTGTGGTGTGTGTGAGTGGATGGTGTGTGGAGTGTGCCCTGCGATGGGCTGGCCCCCCATCCTGGGTTGTTCCCTGCCTCGTGCCCATTGATTCTGGGATAGGCTCCGGACCCCCCGCGACCCAATAGGATAAGCGGTTTGGAAATGGATGGATGGATAATTTCTATATGTGTGATAGAATCAAAAAATATTTTGTTTTACATATAAATTCTTCACAAGGTGTATTACACATGGTATTCCCCAGACACCGCCACCCCAACAGATGCTTTGTTTGTTAAGACAATAGCTCAGAAAGTGGTTGATCGATCTTTTGCAGCTTTTACCAAGGTTTGTACAAGCCAAAATTAAATTTTGAAACGGATCCCTGCCACACCCTGCCCTCCTGAACCTCCCGTATCCTCCCTAGTGTGGTATAACGTGCCATGCCTGTTCCGCGTTTGTTTTACCTCTCCTTCCTGCCCTTGTGTTACTCATTTCAGGTGCCTCTAGTTTGCTCCCTGCTTAGCCTTGTATAAATGTGCTTCTCAGTCCTGCCTTTAATGTTGCTGCTGCTGTTTGCCTGTGTGTTCTTCCCTGCTTATGATTCCCCCGTGATCCAGTTGTGATCCAGTTGTCTTCATATCATGTATTCACATTCCTCAGCTGAGAGTGAACAAAGTTCTGTGGAAAGTATCTGACTACAGATAGACTTTCACCCAGTTCTCTGCGGGAGCTCTGATTACAGAGTGACTCCCCGACTACTTCTGAAGCCCTTCCTTAAGTATCCAGACCAGGTGATGGCATGTTTCTGAAGACTGACTATTTTCGGTCAATGGTTAATTTTAGGGGCATTGCTGACCTTGGTTCTCAAGTCCCCAGCCAATCAGATCACTTTAGGGGGTGGTTGTAATTCCCTTGTTCTACCATGAGAGAATCTCTCTCAGTTTGGTGGGTTGAGCCGAAGTTTCTGTATTTCTCTTAGGAAAAGCTATACTGCCTTAAATCTGAGAGTATAATACTCCTCGTCTCATGCCTATTCAAACGAGACCAAACATGCGTGTATTTGTCCCTAACATCTATGTGTGCTGAGTTATCCTGTTTTATAGTGGAAAAGGTGTCTGTGTCTGGAGGCTGACAGCTGTTGTTGCTGTGGATTGATTGTGGAACTCTGGTCACTCCGGGGGGTGAAAGGTCTTGCTTTTTCTGTGCTGCTCCAGTTATTCCTATCCAGTCTCTCAGGAGCCGGCAGGCCTTTGCCTTCCTTAAAAGGGGTGGTTTGACGAGTTGAGTCCAGTCTTGCCTGGGCCAGCGGAGCTCTGAAATAGACTGATGCAGGCTGATCAGAGTTGGGGCCTGCAGGACCTATAAGTTTTATGTCCTTACAGAATGTAAGTGGCATCATACTAAACTAGTGGTGTTCGAACTAGCATGGAAAGAGGCTATGGGTAGCTACAAAAAGGCTCTTAGTGCCGCCAAATCATCTAGTATCTATCAGAACTAATTGAAATAAACAAAAATAATCCTAGATTCCTATTTACTATGGTGTCCAAGCTGACTAATAACCAGACCACTGGTTATTTTCCAGTGACGACTTTATGAAACTTTTTGACCAAAAATATGCTCAATTAAACAGAACATTTTGAATATTGAATATTGGTTAACCAGTCAGAACTGATGTACTTAATTTTATCTTCAAATTCATCTACTTGTATGCTAGACCCTGTTCCATCAAAATTATTCAGCGATGCTCCCAGCATTGATTGAACCGCTACTAGCAATAGTTAAACTAAAACATATAATCATATTACCCCAATTTTATCTTCACTGCACTGGCTGCCAGTTAGATTTCGTGTTGACTACAAAAACACTGCTCTTAACCCTATAAAGCTGTAAATGGTCTTGCACCGCAGTATGTGAGTGACCTCATTTGCGTTCCGAATCATACACTTAGATGACGAGATGGAGGTATTCTATCCGTACCCAGAATAAAGAACATTACCTTTGGGGAAGAGCATTTGCTCATAAAGCACCACAGCTATGGAATAAACTTCCTATTAGTGTTCGGAACTCAGTCACAATCTCTGCTTTTAAGTCAAGGCTTAAGATGTACCTCTTTCGCCAGTCTTTTGGATAGTTAAATCTTCTTTTCTAAGGTGAATGGGAAATCTGGAGGTTCATAGTTATTTGAGATTGAAGGGGAAAGGGGGGATTGGTGCTGTCGTCCTGCCACTCTCGCCGATCACTTAAGCTGTGGATGGGAGGTGGCTTGACGCCAAAACCTCTGTAAACCCTCATGCCTGTGCTTCCTTCCAGGTCACTCTTTTAGGCAGGCTGTCATAGTTGCTTTAGTCCTGCCGGTTAGGTGTAGGGCAATAACTCTTCTCCATCTTCTCTTTTTCGAGCTGATACCGAGCCGACTACACCGTGTGAACCCGCACCTGGACTCCTGGATATAACTACATGAAACCAACTGGGACTTTATAACTATATGAACTCTAATGAATGTCAATGTAAATGCAGTTTCATGCTCCTTGGTCGCCCAGAGGAGGATGGGGGTCCCCTTCTGAGTCTAGGTTCCACTCAAGGTTTCTTCCTGCTAGAGGGAGTTTCCTTGCCACTGTCGCCTCAGGCTTGCTTGGTGGGGTTCTGGCCGGTTAAATGTAAAGTGCTTTGTGACAATGCATGTCGTTAAAAGCGCTATATAAATAAAATTGAATTGAATTGAAGTGCTTCCTCAGATTCATTTTAAATGTTCTCCAGCTAATTTCCACTATGGCCACGGAGTTCTAGTATTTTAAATTAATATTGAAATGGTCATTTGGCTGAACAGCATCCCGACCTGTTAGAATCTTATATACCTGGATCATGTCCCCCCATAGTCTCCTTTGCTTGAGGCTAAACAGATTCAGCTCAGCGAACCTCTCCTCATAAGACATTCCTCTAAGTGCAGGAATCATTCTAGTCATCCTACGTTGCACCTTTTCCAAGGCAGCAATGTCCTTCTGAAGGTATGGTGACCAAACCTGCACACAGTATTCTAGGTGGGATCTTACCAAGGAATTATATAATCGTAGCATCACTTCTCTTGACTTACATCTCTAGGTGTGTGGAGTTTAATCCAACATCCTTTTGCCTTTTTTTAATGCTTCCCCACACTGGCAAGAGTGGGACATGGAAGTATCAACATACACACCGAGATCTTTCTCGTAATCAGCTACCTTTATTTCAGTGGAACCCATAAAATATCTGTACTTTACTATATTTACTATATTTCTGCTCCCTGCATGGATTACCTTATATTTATCTATGTTAAATTTCATCTGCCACGTATGAGCCCAGTCGCTAATTAAATCCAGATCCTGTTGTAGCCTCTCTGGACATGAGACATGATCTAACATCAATCAGAAGATACCACACCAGCAGATAATGATTTCTGGAATAGTAAAGTTAAAGGTTGGCTAATAATACCCCTCATCTCTTTTAAAACTATAGATAAGATGCCATCAGGGCCTTGCGATTTATTTATTTTGAGCTTAGCTAGGCTTTGTACCACATCAGCCTCAGTTATACATATATTGGTCATAGACATCGTTGTATTTGTACTAAATGGTGGTAAGCTATTCTACTGTGAACAGCCATTGTAAAATAATCATTAAACTCATTTATATCAATTTCATTTTCAATTATAAGGCCCTTACTATCCTGCAAATGAGTGATTTTCAGCTTTTAGAGCTCTTTCGGAGTTAAAATATTGGAAGAAACTTTTAACGTCATCCTTATAACTGTTATTAACTAAACCTGTAGACGTAGATACTCCTGCTTTATTTTGAAATCATTAGTTAATTTCCATTTGTGGAAGAAAGCCCTTTTGCTCCTGACTTTATTCTTAATTTTCGTAGTAAACCACCTGTGACATCGCGTGCTGGACGAACAGGCAGGAAGCGAGGAATCAAGGATCCGGGAAACGGAGAGTCGGGAATGAGGGTTTATTGATGAAAACAGGTACCAACAGCGAGAGATTTCAATGACAGGACTGGGGAAACAGACTTGAATGTGGACTAAATACACAGGACTACTCAAACTGACAGAAAACAGCTGGTTACAATCGGGGCAGCACACATGGTTAATGAGGGGGCGTGGCACACACGAGGATCGTACAAGCAGGTCATGACACCAGCTTGGTTGCAGTTTCCTAGATTTAGTTTTTCTGGAAACGGGTATGAAGTTCTTTTGCACTTGCAACAATGTGCTTTTAAAAAATTCCCATGCCTCTTCCACAGTATTGCTATTTAACTCCATCCGATTTACAGTTTCTAGTTTCAGTCTCATACCATTGAATTACCCTTCCTAACATTGTATACTTTTGTTTTGGACTTGGTTGAAGACTCAGGCAGCAGGAGTTGCCCCAACGTTGGTATGTCCTTATCCATAAGGGGGAGTAAACGTTCTGGTTTCCCGACCTTATAGATGAAGGAGTTGGGGGATGTTGCCAGTGACCTGCCGGATTCCAGGCAGAACAGGCCTCGCTATGCCACAGCCCTTCAGAGACTGGGCCTTCCGTGCAGAACCTCTGCATCCAAATTAGACCAGTTGTTTAACAAAACCCTAAAATGGGGTTATTTTTGACATGGAACGGGACTTTGATTCAACAACCCATTACTTAGTTGCGGCAAGTACCCAATATCAAGTATAGCTGCAAAGAATCTGCCAGAGATTTTCAGAGAAGTTCCCCAGATGCATGGACTGGACTAAGGTGCGTCAGATTAAACAGGAGCCTGGTAAATTCTGTGAGCCCCACGCCAAGTGACTGATGGAAACATACTCCAGCTACAGTGAGATGGACCCTCCAGCGGACCGAGAGTGGGATTCCCTCTGGGAGCGACAACTCGTGCAGTTGCTGGTGGATGAGCTGCAAACAGACATCAAGAAGGACTTCCAACCTCACAATCATTTACCAAACCACTTCAGGTAACTTGTAAAGATGTAGGTATTGGAGTATTCACACATTCATTTGCAGTGTCCACCTCCTGTCCGGTAAATTTGGCAGGACAAAATTTGAATAACCTATAGGCCAGACTCATGAATGCGGCTGAACGAGTAAAGGTAGAACAGGTGGCCAATCCTGTTATACAGTCCTAGTAGATTGAGAACCACCTGATTGCAACTGTAGTTGGAATCAAGGGCTGAGCAGCATGGTGGCCTGGGGGACAATTATGAAAACACAGACCCACTGATATCCTTAAAACCCACAATCAAAAGAGGAGTCAGGATGGCCAGTGACATGTGCTGGCTAAATGGGGACAACAAAGAGAGAACAGAACAAGGCAGGGAGGGATTCTGACACAGGTGCCATGCTACTTTGTTTAAATATGCTGTAATGTTTTAGTGCAAGCCTTAGACAATGGAATCTCTGAATGACGCCGCAGTCTGGCTCTTTCTGAAGGTCCTATACTGTAACCGTCCTGAGAAGTTGTTTGCATGCACTTGCTGCCTTGACACTTGTTGATGTGCGTGTGCCCTGCTCGAGCAGTAAAGGGGAGATCACATGCAGAGCTGATTTTCTGTAGTTCCTTAGAATAAAAATAGAATATTCTCTTCAAATAGGAACACATGCTGCGTTTGATTATTTCACTCCAACTCGGACAAAAACGTCACGAAAAACATCACTTCCCATTAGAAACGCCTCTTTTATGACGTTAATGTCTGACAGAATCTTCTTGTCCGAGTTGCCCCTGTGACGTAATTTCAACATGGCGGCTTACACACTCAACATTAATTCTATTTTACAAATCCTTAAAAATGTTTATTTTGTTAAATTTATTATTATCCCATCCATCCATTTTCCAAACTGCTTATCCTACTGGGTCACGGGGGGTCCGGAGCCTATCCCGGAAGCAATGGGCACGAGGCTGGGAACAACCCAGGATGGGGGGCCAGCCCATCGCAGGGCACACTCACACACACCATGCACTCTCACATGCATTCCTACGGGCAATTTAGCAAGTCCAATTAGCCTCAGCATGTTTTTGGACTGTGGGGGGGAACCGGAGTACCCGGAGGAAACCCCACGACGACATGGGGAGAACATGCAAACTCCACACACATGTGACCCAGGCGGAGATTTGAACCTGGGTCCCAGAGGTGTGAGGCAACAGTGCTAACCAGTGCACGACCATACCGCCCATTTATTATTATTATTATTTATAATTATTAGTAATTATTAATGTAATTGCACGTGTTCGATTTAGAGAATACCATATTGTGACCGTAAACAGTATCCTAACATGCAATATCAGATTTTTACCAGACTTGTTAGTGTTTTTGGTTTGTTTGTAGTTTGTTTGCCTCTCGAAAAAAGAATATCGCTATGAATGTACTAAAATACTTTATAAAGCTTTTAATGTGGTTTGACTAGTTCCTGTTTCTTGTTTATTTGTCTGAAATAATAATCTTACTCCATAACTGCTAAAATATAAAGCAACAACACAGCAGCGTATTCATGGAGGCAGCCATGTTTGTTCCGAGTTGTGCTAGCTTGAACGGGAGATTGTTGGATGTGATGTCACCCAATTTGGAATTTCCAAGTTCCGAGAGAAAAACGAACGCACCACAAGACTCTGGCTGGAAATTTCTACAATAGAGCCATTTAGTTATTTCTAGAAAAATATTTAGAGCCAATGACCTGATGTCATTGTAACACAGGTCACTGTCCGTGGTGCTGAATTCTCTACTTGATGGGCTGGTGCTGAATGAATATGACAGCTGGCCAACATGTCTGTGTGCTTCCACTGACTGGCACCCAGACATATAATGACTTTTAACAATGAGGAGGGAAACGTCCAGACAGGAAATTAGTCAACAGTAATTAGTAATCACATATAGTTCTCATTTATCATGATGTAAAATTCAAAAACCTTTTTTTTATTATTAAGGGATAAATGTAATTGAGTTTTAATGTATCCTTTCCGCTCTTAAAATCGCAAATTATTTCTGACTATTAATCTGCACATTTTAATAATTTCATTAATATTACCTAATTGGTTTGTCTTTTTTATTAAATTTTAAAACTAGCTGTACAATTGTTGATGTTGTTGCTGTTCTGAATGTCATTGGCCTGTTGCCTTACGTCTGTCTAAACATGAGTGAGGGGATGGATGCACTATTCTATGGGGGCCTCTGTAGAGAATAAATGATCCTAATTTTATATTGAGAGAGATGGTTAATTCCTTTTTAATCCATACTGCGTTCAGAGCCCCTGTTCTGCCGTTGATCACTGCTGCATATCATCCCCAAACCAATGGCCTGGATGAGAAAACGAATGATGACATAAAATGGTAAGTCTGTTTTTGAGGTTGTTTTAGAACTGTGTGAGACAGGCTCTATTCTTTTAACATTACATCAGGAATTACTGATATTATTGACAATCAATCCCTTAATATACAGTATCTCACAAAAGTGAGTACACCCCACACATTTTTGTAAATATTTTATTATATCTTTTCAAGGGACAACGTTAAAGATATGAAACTCTGATAGAATGTAAAGTAATCAGTGTACAGCTTGTATAATGGTGTAAATTTGATGTCCCCTCAAAATAACTCAACACACAGCCATTAATGTCTGAACTGCTGGCAACAAAAGTGAGATTAAAAATGATTTGTGGCAAGATCGGATCATGTGTGTTGAAGAGTTTCTTATGACTGACAAGTAGTTATTTAAAAACATATCTTGAAACAGCAAATTACATTGTTCTTAATGCTTTTAGAAAATGACTCTTTATAATGATCTGTGAATAATAATAATTTGCTATGAATGTTTTTCCACTTCAGCTTTCCACAATTATTCTTCCCGATGAGAAAAGCTACGGCACGTTTTTTGATGAAAAAAATAAAGTAGTTGAGACAATAAGCAACAACAGCTGAAAACATCTCCTAGTCACAGGAAAAACAGAAGCAGGCATGTGGTAAACGAATACAAAAGAGGTACCAAAGCACAGTTTATCATGTTGGAGATGAGGCGCTTCTGTTCAACATGAGGAAGCGGGGACGGAAAGGAGGAAGAACGGAACCGGATTTTACCGGACCTTATGTCATCCAGGCAATATGTGGCAAGCTGGTTACACTGTCTAATTCTGAAGGGGCAACTTTAAAGAACAAATACAATGTAAACCACATACAGAAGGAGCCAAACTGATGTCCCAAGTCAGGAATCACACAAGGTGCCAGAAGAGTATAAGACCAGTAAACCTCCCTCTAGCGCAGAGCTTCTGACAATCGAGAAGGATGCTGACAGTTGAAAAAAAACTCATGTCTGTGTGTTATGAAAGAATATCAATAAATGTTTCCGAAAGGGGATGACTCATTTGGTAATTATTTACGGCTTATGTTATGGCTGCCAATTTACAGTCTTTACTGAAGTCTGACTTCTTTTGAGTCACCTTTAATATAGATTGGACACTCTCTATGCAATGTGCAATACTTACATAGATGGTAAATGTTTACCTGCTTGCACAGATGGATGATTAGGTAATTAGTGTAAGTGTGTGTGTGTGTTCAATCGCATGTATGTCCAAGGTCCATAGTAAATAATATACACTGATCAAGAGATGCCCGAAAGTGGATAAAAGAGGACATTAGTGGGTGTATCACTTAGTGTAACGCGTGCAGGAAAATGAGCAGGACTGCAAGCCATATAATGACCCTTGTCTAGCTCTTAATACAGTATGCATACAGTGATGTATCTACAATGGACAGCTACTATGAGCAGATAGCACAGTACAGGTGCTTATAAGATCTGTATGCTATTTCCATCCATCCATCCATTGTCCAAACCGCTTATCCTACTGGGTCGTGGGGGGTCTGGAGCCTATCCCGGAAGCAATGGGCACGAGGCAGGGAACAACCCAGGATGGGGAGCCAGCCCATCACAGGGCACACTCACACACTATTCACTCATACATGCATACCTACGGGCAATTTAGTAACTCCAGTTAGCCTCAGCATATTCTCAGCATATTCTTGGACTGCGGGAGGAAACCCCACGACGACATGGGGAGAACATGCAAACTCCACACCCATGTGACCCAGGCAGAGACTCGAACCCGGGTCCCAGAGGTGTGAGGCAACAGTGCTAACCACTGCACCACCATGCCGCCCCCTGTATGCTATTTCATTCTATAAAAAGAAACTTACTGTACTGTACAATAAAGTATTTCACCACTGCTTCTTCCTCAGCTCCCACTGTTTGCTAGCACATGCATCTTTTGATTTCTTAGTGCAATCTGTGCTTTATTTTTTTTTTGTGAAATGTAAGTGCAGTATCTGTTTATTAAGTGCTGTGGTTTAATATGTACATTATTATTTCAGTACTGTGTATACTGTCCTTAATGTCTTGCCTCTCTCGTATAACTTGAGATATGCCCAAATTGACTTGCAACAAGTGGTCCTGGTTCCAAATGCGGAAGGCGATGGATACCTGTATTTTATATGCTGTAGTGTGCTGGGTGTCAGACATTGCAATGCACCTTGCTTTGATCTTGACCTGTTAGATCAGAGGGAGGTAATCTTATCCAGAAAGGGCCACTGTGTATGATGGTTTTCACTGCAACTCTCTGAACAGCGAACCTAACAGTTATCCCAATACCTTGATCTTGCTAGCATATTTAAATGTGTACCTATTCAGGAATAGAGTGGTGAAGGCATTCAGAGGAGGACTGATGATTATCAGAGGGAACAAAGGGGCTGGGTACTTGTCAGTATCCAGTAGAACCACCAGACTCCTACACTGAATGGTTCTGGATGTGGCACAGACGTTAATCCCTCTGTATTAGGGGATCCGTCTCCAGTTTGTACTCTTCTAGTTAATAGGTAGATTATCAGGCAGTTTTTCACCCTAGTCCAGTACTCATTGACAGCCTAATACACCGTGTTTCAGTTTGTCTTGATAGTCAATACATGTCACAGGATGTACATTACTCTGATGGGCAGGCCCTCTTACATATGATGGAAATTGCAATACCTACTTTTGAAAGAAAATAGAAAAATTATTTTCCCACGGTCTACTAGCAGCTTTTAGATGTTAATTCTTCATAAAAATAATTTGACTTGATCCAATGTGTTTTTAATACAAACAATTACCACACAAAGCTGCTAGTTTCCTCCGGTTTCCCCCCGCAGTCCAAAAACATGCTGAGGCTAATTGGAGTAGCTAAATTTACCGTAGGTGTGCATGTGTGAGTGAATGGTGTGTGAGTGTGAGCTGTGATGGGCTGGCCCCCCATCCTGGGTTCTTCCCTGCCTCGTGCCCATTGATTCCGGGATAGACTCCGGACCCCCTGTGACCCAGTAGGATAAGCGGTTTGGACAATGGATGGATGGAAATAGCATACAGATTAAGCACCTGTACTGTGCTATCTGCTTATAGTAGCTGTCCATTGTAGATACATCACTGTATGCATACTGTATTAAGAGCTAGATAAGGACAGTGGGTCATTATATGGCTTGCAGTCCTGCTCATTTTCCTGCACCCGTTACACTAAGTGATACACCCACTAATGTCCTCTTTCATCCACTTTCAGGCATCTCTTGATCAGTGTATATTACTTACTATGGACCTTGGACATACATGCGATTGGACACACACACACACACACACACACACACTTACACTAATTACCTAATCAACCATCTGTGCAAGCAAGTAAACATGTACCATCTATATAAGTATTGTACATAGCATAGAGAGTGTCCAATCTATATTAAAGGTGACTCGAAAGAAGTCAGACTTTAGTAAAGACTGTAAATTTCTCAGCCATAACATAAGCCGTAAATAATTACCAAATGAGTCATCCCCTTTCGGAAACATTTATTGATATTCTTTCATAACACACAGACATGAGTTTTTTTTCAACTGTCAGCATCCGATCCAAACGGGATTCCCATTTCCTTTCTGTGGGATCCAACAGAACACGGGCTGACCATCAGTCAACATGTCTTCAACCGTGCAGGACAGGACCCAGTCCAGGCCAAACCTCACGGTGCTGGTGTTAATAAAAAAAATGTAAGGAACATGCAGCTGCAGCTCACACACAAACACAGTCCACAGCATCCAGAAAAAGGTCAGGCCTTTTTCTTCTTTAGCTGACTCCGCCCAGACCTCGCCCCCTTTCTGGGCGCCTCGCACTATGCCTTTGAACTGGCCCTGCAGCTTGGCCCGTTTCCTGTTTCCCAATGCAAGTCATAAGATTCACCCGTAAATGATATTTTGAATCGGAACGATATTTATTACTATTGTTTAGATTAAATATATAACGGTTTAATGATTGAATATAACTTGATATTGTTGTTTGTGTTGTTTAGTTTGAGGTTCTAGTTTCTGTCTTTATCCGCTTTCGTTTCAGTAGGCAGCTGGTTCATCCCAGGCTCAGGGTCTCTCTGCTCTTCATCAAACCCACACCCCCAGTTTGGGAGCACCCTCTCCCTCTCCTCCCCCCACGGCTGTGACTGTTACTCCTCCTTGAGGAGTAACTGCTCCGCCCCCTATCCCAGCCCCTATACCCACAGGAGTGCATCACCCAGTGAGCCGCCGCCCTGCCTGTCCCCTCACACAAGCACACACTAAAATCATGGTCCTAAGCTCTCTGTGTGGGTCACCACGATAGTACAGCACACCGACGATTACCCTCTGACTGAATCAGAATCAGCTTTATTTGGCCAAGTATGTTCACACATATTGGGAATAGTTAGACATTTAATCAAAATAATTAAGACAAGACATAAACATACAGTTCTGTTGATATGCGACGCATATAACCTCTGCATTCACAGCACTGCTTCAGTTATCGAAGAGCAAATTTCGAAAACTCACTCAGTCCGATAACCTAAAGTAATAAGTCATAATCCTCTTCATACGTTGCAGTAATGGGAATGAAATCTCACTCAGTGTTTATGTAATGGAGCAATGGAATTTCGTGAAATTTCCAAAAGTCCACAGAAATATTTAGAAAAACATTCCTGCAGACTGAGTTTTTGATATTTGCTTTTCAATTAACACAATTTTCTTCAGTCTGAGGTTTAACAGAATTCAGCCATATGCTGTTCAAAAAAAACTACACAGAACAAAAACAGAATGGACTTTACATCTGTCTGAAAGGAAAGTTGACACAGGCTGCAGCAGTGAACAAATCAATCAATGTATTAAAGTTAGGCATTAAGTAACTGGAGGCAGTATATACATAACATGATAACATGCCTTTTCTGTATTGACCATATTAAGGACGCTGTAACACTGCCCACCACATACCTGCTTCATTTATTGTTTTATACTTGCAGCTGCTTATTCAGACAGCTCGTCTACCTGTCTGTCCATGTTGCCCTCCCATGACAACTGGTCCAGCCTACAGGTGCCGTCCCATTCCGGCATGTTACCCATGAGTCATAGCGGCACCTCCGGGAGCAGCTCCAGGTGAGCCCGTGCCTCCCCTCCCCCACCTGTCCCCATGCTGAGTCTCGGGCCCCCGTCTTCCCTCTTGTTCTCGCCTATACCCACATCCTGGCCTGTGTCTGCATCGTCTCACCTCGTTAACAGGACTTTCGCCTTCTTCTGTCCTGATCCATTCAGGCCCATCATTCTGGGACATGCTTTGATTTATTTCGCCATAGTTACTCTTTGTTTTCCTTTGTACTTTGCACTCTACAAGTAAAATGAATAAAAAATAGGCATTATTTTGATATTGTTTTAGTACAGTGACACTAGTATATTTGTTGTTGTTTCCAGGCAACACTGCATGCTGATTTAACGTCTTTCCTTAATCTCCACCCCATTGCTCACACACAGCCAGTATCCCAGTTTGTGGTCAATGAGCTCCTCCTCACTCACCCCAGTCTCCTAGTCCAGTGGAATGTCCAACAGCTTGGGCTCTCAGTTCCTGCGTGTCATGCCCGGCTCGTCCGCTCCTCCTGTGTGCCACGCCCCCTGATTACCCACGTGTTTTCTCCCGATTTGTACCCAGCTGTATCTAGTTAATTTGCTCAGTCCTGTGTATTTCAGTCCGTGTCTTACCTGAGTCCAGTGTCTGTCATTGATGTTTGTATGCGTGAGATGTTTCCCCGTCCGCGCTTCCTAATTAAACTCCCGTTTTTGCCTGTCCGCTTGCTCCTTGCACGCCTTGCCCGCACGATCGCCTGCCTGCTTGTACCCGATCGTGACACTGCGCAGCTCTACAACTCATTACCCAGGGCTCTCGCACCCGGCCACAGTGCCCCTCTCAGGCTCCCCGCTGTATGACAGCACTGCCCCATCGGAAGTTCATGAAGCCTCACAGTACGACGCCTCTCCCCACGCGCGCTTAGCCACCACCGGGACTCCCATCACTCCTCCTTCCCTGTAGGGCGGCGCACTTCCATTATTATTACAGTTTCTACTGTCACTCTGTTGCTTTTCCTGGTGCTGGACTTTTGACAGATAAATACATTATTTGTTGCATTCAGTGACAAAAGATTGGTCTGTTTAACACCCTCAGTCTCCACCCTATGAGCCCCTTGTTGGCGGCAGAATCAGGAAGATGTCGGAGAAAGCAGAGGTAAAGTGAATAGTCACCTCGACAATAATGTGGAAACCGCTAATGGTGATCATGCCTGTGTGGGTGAAATGGATCACCACAGTATAAGCGGATGATGATTATAGACGATTTTTCCCTTTTTCTTTATGTCTGTTTACCATCTAATAGGCATTTTTTTTCTTTGGGATGCGTCTAGGTCAGATACGACCAAAATATTTTTCTCATTTCAGAAGTGAAAAAAAATATTGCTCTCAGATTCTGTTCAGTTGTAGTTTTTTAAAATAATGTACCTTGATTTGTGTTTGTTTAAAATGCCATTACCTGTTGCTTACTGGGCCGCTGAAAATGTCTGGCCCAGCTAAATTTCTTGGTTTAAAAATCTGGCCCAACTACTTTCCAGACCTGGACTAGCCCTACTGAATCATACACTAATGTTATTCTGTTATGTGGGCTGTTGTGATAGGGAGATTTGCTGGATGCTGCACGACGGGTGGTGTCCCTGCTGCAGAATGCCCTGTCTGAAGCAGCACCTAGAGACAGTGAGGGTTGTTGTTATCACCTTAATATTGTATATACGCAATCTGTTATTTCTTAACTAATATAATTGTAAGGTATTCTTCTAATATATTGTGCACAGCCAACAAAAAAGAGAAAAATGCAAAACCAAAGGAAGGCTTTCTTTTCTCTTAAAAGTCTTTTTTCTAAACCAACTGAGAGTCAGTTAGAGGGGTGTTCATTATCAGTATTGTTGCTGGCATTTCTGAAAATGTGCCAATTTTAGTCAAGTGGCTACTTTTCAAATGCAGTCCCTGGCCAAGATGAAGAAAGTTCATGAAGACTACATGATAATATTAAGCACTGACATAACAAACAACATTTTTTACATGCAAAATATACAGGAAATATACACTGCAACAGGCTAGGATAGACAAATAACCAAATACACTTGCAAGCCTGACCACTTTAGACCCCAGATTAGAAAATTGGTGAATGAGCATATATTTTTTCCAAGTTTTGTTTTGCTTTCAAGTTCTCACAAATAAAAAAAAAAAAAAGATTTTCCCACTATAGCCAGATCCAGTTTCTGTGGGGGGCGGGGGGGGGGGTGACAATTTGTAGTAATAACTATTTCCTGCTGAAAACCACTGGTAAACTATCCACATGTCTCTGAATATCTGTGAGTCCCGAGACCTCCATGACAGATAGATATAAGTTGCTAGTGTTGATCGGCAGGAAATCTTCTCCAAAGCCCCACCACCACCTCACACCAATCCACCCAGGGTTTACTCCAAATAAATTTGCTGGTAATACAAACCGGATCAACTTGTGGTTTGTGTCCACGTGTACTAGAGACAAAGGCCCTGGTACATTCTGCGTACAACACAGCCAAGACTTGACAACCTTTATATGATGCGCATGGAATCAACCCTATGCATGGAGGCTGCAACTCTTCTCCACCGAACCCTGTAGCCCATTGACTGCAGCCTGCATTGACTATCCTGTAGCCTGCATTTGGTAGATCATTCTTGACAGAAGAAACCAAATTGTCAAGTTCCCTAACACAGAGCTCATACTCTTTTATTCTTCTTAAGATTGTTCTTCTTGAAACACCCATCAGTGTGGCTATGCAAGGCACAGGAAGTTGAGTATGGAGCATTTCTTTCAAACATTGTTCTTCAATCAAAATCTTGGGTCGTCTATTGGTGGCAGCGACTTCCTGTGTGACACATGGGGCTGGACGTTCCAGATGTGCCCTCACAAGGTCAAAGAGCTCTTGCAAAGCCAGGGTGATAGCAGGAGGTACTTCAATGTGATTAGACAGGGCCTGCAGAAGATACAGCTCCTGATGACAAAGGAACTCCAGGTAATCCAAATTTAGTGGAGTCGCGCTGAATCCTATTTCTATTTTATGCAGAAGACTTTCGAGAAGGTGGTATCTGAGCTGTTCACAGAACAAATTATAGTTAATGAGGTGTCAAGATCTTGTCTCTGATCCACACACTAGGCCTACCATTCAAAAGTTTTAATTATGAAAATGAAATGTTTTTGTTTTGTGAGGTGCTTGTTCATGTATGATGATGTAGTGGCTGCTCTGTTTGACCGTGGTAAACCTTTTCACAAACAATATAAGTGAAGAAGTATGACATTAGATCTAAGGACCAGAGTATAATAAAGTTAAATAAAATCCATCAAAAACACTTACTCAGTGGAGATTCCAATGTAGTAGGCAGACAACTTTATGGCTTTAATAATGAGTGTATTTAGCAGCTACAAGGACAAAAGATATTATAAACCTCTCCATTTTAATGCTAATTTAATAAACATTAACAGATAGCACTTAAGGTGGTTTCGCCTATAGTCTGCTAACACTAACCCGAGAACTAATATCTGAGGAGCGTTCTTCCCAGGATTTGAATTTATTAAATTGGTTTTGTGATGTTGTATTAAGAAATTTTATTCACAATGCAATTTACCGTACATTGGCCCATTCTTTTATATACGGTAAGACGAAGCGGGAAATTCGAGCGAGCGAGTGCTGTGCAGACGCGAGCGCGTAGAGGGGATGGGTTTTCAGCACTCGAGCACACGCACGCGCGTGGTTCGACTTTTGGCCCTAATTTAACGGCGAGCGAGTGAGTGAGTGCTGTGCAATCGCGAGCGCGTAGAGAGCATGGATTTTCTGTTTTTATGCGCACGACTTTTGGCACTAATTTAACGCCATAGAAATGTGTGTTTAAAAGGGGAGGAGATCGGGTTGCAGCGCTGGTGTGAGCGGTTTCTCCGGGCAGTTCGCTCGAGGCTAACGTGGCTTTGGGAACGTGGTGCACCCGTCACCCATGCCAGGGAAGAAATCAAAACCGAAATGCTAGGAATATGGACTTCATCTTACGTCAAGCGTTTTCCCCTCCATTGACGCCCATAAAGAAAAGGCTTAAAGTCCATATTCCTAGCATTTCGGTTTTGATTTCTTGTCAGGTAAGTCTTTATGGCCAGATACATTCGCGAGAAATTTGGTGATTTGTGGTGACTGTTTTAATACATTAAGTTGCGTTACGCATTTTCACATTAAGCGTTTTAGAATGTCCCGTGGCAGGTATCCCCTTCTATTGCCCTAGGGAGGGTTGTAACCCTCGTCTGTATATTAATAAAGAATAATCCTTCTATTCCTGTCTCATGTATCTGGACCTCCCCAGCAATTTAACGAAATTTGGTGGCAGCGGTTACAAGTGAACCCGTTTAAGTTTAGCGCTCATACTTCCGTCCATATGTTTAAGACCCACCTTGGCTGACTTAGCTGACATGTCCTGATTTCATAATCTTCAAATTTGTAATCTTTTCTCCTTCATCTAACTCCATGTTTTTAACTTCTTGTCATTTTCTTGCCGTTTGACTCATAGAAAATTATCAGACTTAAATGACACGTCAGCCTGTGCAGACAGCGATTTCAATGTTTTAATAAATTGGCCAGCAGGTGGGGGCAGTGCTCAATTTCATTAATGCCATTCAGAAAACTTTCAGGCTTTATGTCTTAATGAACAGCCTAGAAAAGGACAAAGCATTATATTACTGATGCATACAGCAGATCCCCAACTCAGGCTGTGTTGCATATTCTTAACAGTGCTACAGTATGTTCACACAGCCAGTACAAACAAACTTGCAAGATCTAGACCAGGGGTCACCAACCTTTTTAAAACGGAGAGCTACTTCACGGGTACTGAGCCATACGAAGTTTGATATCAGTTTTAAACGCCCTCCTAAACATGTCTAAACTTCATGCATGATAAACATGTTTTAAATGCTTTTTTATATTCAATTTCAAATCTATATAAATGCAAATGTGATAGATTAGAAACAGGACAAAATTAAATTTTAGATGATGTTCGCTGGTGAGTTGTGCTATTTTATAGAACAGGTCCACGGGCAACTCATGTGGTCATTGGGGGCATCCTTGGGGCACCATGTTGGTGACCCCTTATCTAGACCTACCACATCAGGTAGGAAGGTGCCTATTTCTACCAACTATTCAGACCATCAGACCCAAACCATACATTCAGTCATGCACAGGCACTCCACCAGAGGGCTCTACATTCTGTCCTACATCTGCTCACCTGTTAGACCCACACTCAGTCTCCATCCTGATTTCTACCTACTACTCGGACTATCTCACCAAAACCAGTCCTGTGGCCTGTTCTATGAAGCGGGGTTACTGGCTTATTGGGGAAACTTGTCGGATTTCTTGATCGGGACCTTCAACTGCTCTGCCATAGAGAGCATCCTAACATGCTGCCTTACGGTCTGGTATGCGGGCTGCTGGTGGCCTCCTACCGCTCTGCCATAGAGAGCATCCTAACATACGGCCTTACGGTGTGGTATTCGGGCTGCTGGTGGCCTCTATGACTTTTTTTGTAGACAGTCCATCTGTGTGGTGCTGTTTGCACGAATTGTTTTGGGAAATGCACTTACAGTTTTGCAGATGTTAAGGGTGATTCCAGAAATGCATCAAAGCAACTGAGGAACTGCAATGTCACTGTACAGTTACTTATAATGGGCGCCAATGTAATGTGTAGAGTGGCAAATAAACTGATTCACCATTTACTCTCATGTACATCACTTAAAATGCTTGTTTTAAATGCAAATGTGTGAATGTAAATCTAAGCAGTAAAGCTACAATTTACATTCTGTTTGCATGGTGGAAAGAACATTTAATCTGCCTTTTAAGTGTGATTAGAAGATCTAATGCCTGTGTGCTTGTAATAAGATGGTCGCTGGTTCAAACCCAGCCACAGCACATCTCTGCGTCCTTGAGCGAGGCCCTTAACCCCCAGCTCACTGGGCATCACTATGGGTGGCTGCCCTTCGCAGACAACTTACTCTGTTTACTCTAAAAAAAAGAGAGCAAGTTGAGAGAGAAGTTAAGACAATTTCTCCACAGGGACCAATAAAGTATCAATTATTATTACTGTATGAGAGACTGTCTAATATCAGATAGATAACAGACTCATACTGTGCTGAGCTTGTCTGAGAGAGATGATTAGCAAATGCTCTCCCACAGTATCTCAGCACTCTGTACAAAGAACTTTATATGCTCAGTATCTGCTCCTGTTTATCTAATTGTTCTCATTTTAACTGGATGTTAAGGAGTAAATTAATAAACGTCATGTAAGTGCACATTAAAATGCTTTTTCACTGTTACTTAAGTTCCCATGTGAACAGCCAATCAGATCAGCCTGATGTGTGTCTCTCTGTTTCCTCTCTGTTTCCTGCCCTTTCATCCCGACCACGACCATGATCTCTCACTTAGCAGCAGAGCAGTTTATTCTAAACAGTGGAAGCACAAAAATGTTCAGACTCTTTGGTCTTCTCATTTTCATTAGTAAGGCCCTATAATATAAATTATTTTGGGATTTTAATATTTTCATTTATCTGTATGATGTGATCAGTGGAATTTGGCCATTTAATCTGCATCATAGTTAATAGTTATTTAGATTACTATTATATGTCTTATTTGATTATGATTTTTTTTGTTTTTCTGTTTTTGCAGACACTGCACTGACTACAGATGTTGTTCAGCCCAGTCACCTGATGAGGGTTCAGCTTGGAGACAGTGTGACCCTGACATGCTTCTGTCAAGGAGAAACAACTTTTGTTACTTTGTTTAAGCAAGCTGTTGGTCGGAAGCCCCAGCCCATGGCGAAAGCACTTCTCTACGTACCTGGTGAATTTTACAAGGAATATAAAAGCATAAAACGTTACTCCTTACTGAATGCAGAGGGGAGTTTTAACCTCACTATTTCTAACGTGGAGCCGTCAGATTCTGCAGTGTATTATTGTGCTGCTGTGTTTCTTCATGAGGTCACCTTCGGGAATGGAACCTTTGTCATAATCACAGGTAAATGAGATTCCAACTATTTTCATATTTGCTTTATTATAATGTCAGTAAGATTATTCCCTGCAAAATAATTTTGACAGTTTAGTTGTTTGTCAATATAAAATTAGCAAAGATACCTTATTGTCTGCTTTGTTCCATAAATGTTTTTCTAAACATCAAACAAAAATCATTCATTATTATTATTATTATTATTATTATTATACAATTTGTTGCATTTTGCTTGCTGTCAGCCAAAAGCCTAACCTTCTCTTTATACAGATGTTAATGTTACACATTGCAGCCTCTTTAAAACAAATAACATAAAAAAATGTTTGAGTTGTTATATACAGTATAGGACTGTGCAAAAATCTTAAGCAACAAAAGAAAATTATTTTTGACGTTATTTATCTGAGCAGTCAGTGTGTATTCACTCTGAAAAAAAAAATGCATGATTTAACATATGAACTAGGGATGTGCACCATTCAGAACTGATTTGAGAATGAAATTCTCAAATACGTATCCTAAAATTCAGGATTTTGAATACATATATGAACTTGAATTTCAGTTCATTTTGTTAATCTGAATTACATTTGAATTGTGGTTGAAAACAGGTTGTGGCATTGAAATTTATATTTGAATTTAAAGAAGAAGAACGAAAAAGGGTTTGGATTCAAATTCAAGTTCATATACGTACTGTAGGTGTAGCTTTTAACTAAAATATGAACTTTAATTTAAATATGAATTATACATAAACACATTAACATTGTTATACATCATTGTTATAAAAATGTCGTTTTGTAAAGAATGAAATAATGCAACATTTGAAGTGTCACCTAAAATAATAATTATACTGTCATTTTGTGCACCATGGTGGATCTGCTCATAGGAAGAGCTGAGTGTCTCTCCTTAAAAGTCAGTGTTGGCTGCAGTGACGGCAGTTTCTAACCTAAGAAACGTCCCTGTTGGGGAAAGCGCCCGGCGTTTCCACCCCAACTCCACATTTATGAGACACACACAGGTTACAGTTTTACTTGCAAGGGTACCCACACTCTCTGCAATGCAAACTACAGCAGAATGTGTTACAAAGGGTGGTTCCCCTTGTCTTCTTTATTTATAGTCAATGGGGGGCGCAAGAGAGGGAAGTGAGATTCTTATCTAAGTAGGCAGCTGTTAACCACCTACTTAGAGTACAATAGCTAAGAGTATGTGGCTAGAAGATAAGAAATAACGTATACATATATATTTACACTCATTGCTGATCATACAGAAATGATTAACAACTGTTTCTTCAACCTAACAGTCCCTCCTGTTTATCATGACAGTATGATCAGAAGCATCAACATTGTACAAGTTGCAAAAGCACTTTAGGTACAACCTTCATTTAGACCACATTGTCATTATCCTGGAAAACATTTAATTCCGGTTCTTCAGGTCCGAGCCCTGCACGGGTGCTTTCGGCTCGGCCGTCATTATGAATTATATGTCTTCTTCATCGCCATCGCTGGAAACAGGCTCTGTCTCTATAGTTTGGGTAAGGGAGAGAAACATTGTACTGCGTGTCCGAAAAGCAGCGTTAAGAGCTTGATTAATAAACATTTTCAAACATGGTATAACAGTAATAAAACAACAGAAAAATAAAATGAAAAACAAAAGAAAATATAAGTGAAACATTACTTTGATATCCTATACCTGCAGAAGATATTCATAGCTCTGCCATACACCGTAGGTCCTTCACTATGAGTGAGCATTACTGAACAAACATAGCAATTTGTCACATTTTTCGCTGTTACAGTATCATGTACATATCGGTACCAGTAGTTTTGCATAAATGGATGTGAGTGGTCAGCGGGCAACGGGCGTAGATGGAAGTCATCATGGGTCCATCGCCGTAGGTGCTGTAATGGAGCTGGTGAGAGCCAGGACAACCATACAAGTCCTACAACAAGAATGACCCCTAGAGTCACTTTACCACATCCCCACCCTATCAGGGCCATCCTAAATAGAGTGCAGCTCAGTTGTTTTCTTCACCGGGTTGAGACAACAGCACCCTATTGGTTACTGTGCCTTTGTAGCGGACTTCCACTGCTACTCTGTTGCTGAGGCCTCTGATAAGGGCTTGATGGGTTTACAGTGACTTTTGTGTATCCAGGAAGGTCGTTCTGCGATCTTTACTGCTGTTGGTGTTGTAAGGAGGACTTGATAAGGACCGTCCCACCGAGGTGTGCTCCAATCTTTCCGCAACAGGACCTTGACCAGGACCCAATCTCCCGGCTGCAAGTTATCCTGTTGAGTAGAAACAGAATTTACCGGCAGACTACTGGGGCTATGTTTTTGTTGTGATGTTAGTAGTTTACGCATCCAATCGGCCAGCGTATTTTCTCGGTCTGCTTTTTCTATGTCATTCATTTCAGTTGCTAGGGGAAATGGTCTACCATACACTATTTCAAAAGGTGTTAATCCTGCAGGAGTGGGAGTTATTCTCATCCATAATTTTACTAGAGACAAACATTCTGGCCACGGCCTTTTTGTCTCTTCCACTGTCTTTCTTAGCCTTGTTTTATTAGTGCCGTTGGTCCTTTCCACTAAGCCTGCGCTCTGAGGGTGATACGCACAATGATTCTTAAGCGTAAAACCTAATGCTTGTGAGCAAAGGGACATAGTCTGATTTACAAAATGAGTCCCATTGTCTGATCTTATAATATGAGGTATGCCATAGGTAGGGAAATAATGGCTTACCAAACATTTTGCAACGGTCATTGCATCACAATGCTTTACAGGGTATATTTCTACCCACTTAGAAAAGGTGTCTATAATAACTAGACAGTATTTCTTTCCTTGTGACCAAGATAATTCAATAAAATCCATATGTACAACTTGAAACGGATACTCAGCTGTGGGGAACTGGCCACGTTTTGGTCTGATGTTTCCTTGTGCATTGTGTTTACAACAAATTAAGCATGTCCTACAAAATTGTTTTGCATAATCAGAAAAATTTATAGCATAGAAATATTGTTGTATGATATGTACCATCCCTCCTGTTGAGACATGAGTATTTCCATGGCTCACCAAAGCAGCTGTTTTGTATAAATTTTTTGGTAGGATGGGCTTGTCATTCATATAGTAAACTTTCTCTCGTTGTATTGCTCCTCTTTTGATCCAACTTTGTACTTCTATTTTAGGAGCATGAATCTGTGCATCACATAGCACATCGCTATCTATAAAAAGAATGTCTGCCACTGATAAGGTAGGTTGTTTCAGTGCCGCTTCTTTGGCGGTTTTATCTGCAAAACTATTTCCTGCGGTTTCTGCAGAGTCATCAGTCTGGTGTGCTTTGCATTTGCACAGTGCAAAGTGAGTCGGTAAATGCACAACGTCTAATAATCTAAGTAGCAAATTTGTATGAGTAAGAGATGTGCCCTGTGATGTTCTAAAACCTCTATTTTTCCAGACTCTTGCATGGTGATGGACAGCTGCAAACACATATTGACTATCAGTGTAGATAGTAAGTGACTTGTTCTTGAACAGTTCACATGCCCTGATCACAGCATAGAGTTCAGCCGCTTGTGCTGAACAAGTAGAAGGGAGTGCATTGGCTTCTAACACTTCAGTAGATGTAACTACAGCATACCCAACTTTATTTTTTCCCATATCATTTTTTGATGCTGAGCCATCTACATAAACAACTTCTGATCCTGGTATAAAAGTTTGCAGAATATCTGCTCTTGGTTTTGTTTGTTCTTCTATTGTTGCTTTGCAAGAATGTGGCTCCCCATCCTCTGCGGTGGGGAGGAGCGTGCTAGGGTTCAATAGGCCACACCGCTGAAGTTCAATGTTAGGTTGTGAGAGCAAAAGTGACACTAAGGTAAGATGTCTTGTATGTGTTAAGAATGGAAGCGGTGTCTGCAACAAGATTAGAGACACAGAATGAGGAACTTTAAGTATGAGGGGGTGACAAAGTACCAATTCTGCTGATACCTTTACTGCTTCTGCAGCAGCTGCACATGCCTGTAAACACTGTGGAAAGCCAGCTGCTACTGCATCTAATCGTTTTGAATAGAATGCTAACGGTCTCTCTTTTGCTCCGAATGGCTGTGTTAATACTGCTTTCATATAACCTTGATTAGCATCTACACATAGGGTGAATGGTTGTTGATAATCTGGTAGAGCAAGGGTCACATTGGTTTGCAACATTCTTTTTAAATTTGTAAAAGCATTTTCTCCGTCCTCAGTCCATTGTATTTTGTCCTTTAGAGTCATCTCCTTCCCGTATATTAAATTTTGCAAAGGTTGAACTAGAAAAGCATAATCTGGTAACCATTCTCTACAATAATTGCAGAGCCCTAAAAAGGACATCATCTGTTGTTTAGTCTGTGGTTTAGGTGCTTCCTGTATAGCTTGTTTCCTTATCTCTAGCAGCGAGCGACCTTTTTGTGAAAGGTTATGCCCTAAATAGACAACTGTCTTTTTGCAATACTGCAACTTCTGTTTAGAAGCTTTATGTCCAGTATTGTATAAATGCTGAAGCACAGTTAGGGTAGTTTCTTTGCAATGTTGTTCTGAATCTGCTGCTATTAAGATATCATCCACGTATAGTAATACCTGACTATGTGATGGTATTTCACAGGTACTCATAGAGTATCTAAGGGCCATGGTATATACATGTGGACTTTCAGAAAATCCCTGAGGGAGTCTAGTATATGTATATTTTTTCCCTTTATAGGTAAATCCAAATAAATGTTGAGAATCAGGGTGCAATGGTACTGAGAAAAATGCATTACTAAGATCCACTACTGAGAAGTAGCTTTTATCAGGAGTCAATGAGTTGAGCAATAAGTGTGGGTTAGGCACGTCTGGTGCTGCATGTTGCACTATGTTATTAACCGGTCTTAAATCCTGCACCATGCGCCATTTCCCTGTATGTCCCTTCTGGACTGGAAAGATAGGAGTGTTGCAAGTGGCTTCAGGAGCCTCTCGCAATATTCCTGATGCTAACATGTCTTGCACTACAGGGGCTATACCTTTTTCTGCTTCAGGTTTTAATGGGTATTGCCTAACTACCGGACGGTGTTCTGATTTCACAATTACTTTGTAAGGTGGAAACCCCTTTACCAGCCCTACATCAGTGGGGGAGGACGACCACAACCCTTCTGGGAGGCGATCTAGATCTGGACATGATCCCTCCTCCAGGGTTGAAAAAATTTGTCAGGTTGGGTCCTTTAAGTGTGTGGTGGGAGTGGTTTGAACTCTCCATCCCAAAGGAAACCGCCACACATTGTGTTTCTCATCATAGCTCCAACAGGAGCCAGATACGGGTTGGTAGTCATTGTAACTGTGCATAGAATCTCGTAAGAACATCTCTACATCTCTCCACTGCATCTGGGGTGGTTTTGAAAGAGATACGTGTGGTGTTCTCTCTCTAAATACAGCCTGTTGCTTGTTAGATAAAATGACTGAGGCTGCTGAAAACCCAGTGGTGGGGTTAACATACATATGTTGTAAGGTAATACAAGTGTCTTGGAGGGCATGAAACGTTTTGTCATAGACATAATCTGGTCCAAGGGTGTCTTTGTACCACATAGTGACGTGTAAGGCATCGTCAGGCATGAACTGGGCCTGTCTAGGGGACTGCTTTTCTCTAGTTTTCCGCAATAATTCTCGTGTCTGTGCAGTTCCCCCTAGGTCCAGAGACCAGTAATATTGTGGTGTTGTGGTTCCTTGCACAACATAAGCTTCTTCATTTACGATTGCTTTCATGCCAGTGGCTGTGGCAACCACGCTAATGCCCATTTGTACCATAAGGTCTCGGCCTAACAAGTTAACAGGACAAGAAGGGCTTATTAACACCTGTGCTTGACATTCAAGTCCAGTTTCCTTATCTTTTACTGCAACTGGGTTTGTTAACTGATGTCTGTCTGTCTGACCTCCTGCCGTTTTTATATTTATGACTGATGAAGAATATGTGACTCCGGGAGGACTGGAGGTTAGGACAGTCCTACATGCTCCAGTGTCACACAGACATTCATATACTTTGCCGTTTATGACTAACTTCCGACTTGGCAAGGTTTCCCACTGCCTTTCTGCTAATAACTGACACACTGCTTGTAAATCTATTTCCTTATCTAAAAGGTCTTGTAAAGTGACCTCCGTTTCCTTTCTTAAAATCACCTCTGTTTTGCCTCGGATGGTGTCGGTAACAGGGGCCTCCGAGGGGGGTCATTGATCATTGTTTTCAATGGAGTTTGGGTTATATGGTTGTTTCCCTACTCTACAATTCCTAGCTAAGTGTCCAGGTTTCCTGCATGTCCAGCAAATGTTATCTTGCTGAGACGAATTCCTGTAATTGTTTCTGAAAACACCTCTCCCCCTTCCTCGGCCTCTTGACCTTCCTCTGAATCCTCCCCTCCCCGGAGGATTCATTTGCACTAGCGCTACTACTTCTGAGGCGCTGAATATTGTGTCTGTCTTTTCCTGTTTCTGCGCTTTCTGCGCGTGTTGAGCATATTATAGTGCTTGTTGGACTGAACCAGTATTCTGATGTACCCAATGTTTGTCAAGATATTTTCGCAATTCGGGCTTTAGGCCTGCGACAAAAGCTCGTTTTAGCTGTTGTTGGTACACTCCTACTGCCTCTTCATCAAATGGGATCCCTGAGTTTCCTCTAAATACAACTCTCATTCTATCCATAAAATCCTCAGGTTCCTCTCCATCTTTTTGTTTACATTGCGCTATTCGTCCATAGTCTGCGCGTCTTACGAAGGCTGTCTCTACCCTGTTTCGCAAGTCTCGTAATGCTTGTATGAGTTCCTGCGAGTCATGTGCTAAGACTTCATCATTATTACCATGTCCTGTGAAGTCTCCCGCTACACGTCCCCATTTATGGGTAAACAACTGTCTGAGACATCTATACATTTCCCTGCCGTTCAAATGAAAACTACTTTGTAATTCTAGGATGGCAGTCCAAAACTCGGGTACCCCTTCTTCAACCGGGGGTATTCCTTTTAAAGCCGCTGTTCTATCCTCAGCGGTCCAGGGTCTATATACTAACATAGTTTCGGGTCCTGCATTATTTGGGCCTCGATTTGGATTTGCCACTTCTACGAGTGGACACACCAAATCATTCTCCCAGTCTTCCTGTTCTGTGTCATTTTTTGGATGCCAGTGTACTTTACTTGTCTCCAGATCCTTTAACGGATACAGAGAAGGGTTAGACCCTCGGGTCATCATTCGAGATGATTCCCCTCCTCCTATTTGTCGTCTATTTACAGCTGGAACTGGTGCAGGCGCAATCATTGGAATTTGTGGGGGCAGTAAGGGAACTGGAGCGGCAGAAGATTTTGTTGCCGTCTCCTCATCTAGTGTAATTAAAGTCGCCTGTAATTTTTTCTCCTTATTTCCCTTTTTTTGCTGTCTTTTATTATCTCTTAATTTACTCTGTTCTAACCATGCATCAGAAAAAACATATTCTTTTTTTCTGTCTTTACCTTCTTTCTTATTGGTAGTCTGTAACATCTCCAGTTTTAAGTTTCCCTGTAATTTTAATATATCTGGAGTGTGGAGTTTTCCTTCAAACCCATGTTTTTTTCCTCCATCTCTGACTACTTATTTGTCCTGATCCTGGCTTATATCCTTCCATAAACTTCTCATCTCCCTCTAGTTCCATTTGTTTACTTTGATTCTTCCCCATTGTTACCTTTTAATGGATACACTACAAAAAATAAAAAATCCTAAAAGCAAGTCTCTGGCATGAGACCTCAGGAGGACACTAACACGGCCTTCTACTGCTCCCTATTAGAGCAGCGGTGTTAGTTTTCAGGGATGAAACCCGTCCTTGATCCTTCAGTCACCAGTATGTTGTTGCTTTTAGGGTGGATCGTGTAGGTTAATCTAAAACCTATAAAAACACATCCACATACAACACTGTATATATTTCCAACAACGCCTACTTTCTCTCCCGGTTAATTTCGGCTAACCTCAACCACATGCATGTCTTGGCCACCTACTTATTTAGGTGCCGTATCTCTCACTTGGCCACCTACTCACTTAGGTGCCATATCTCTCACCTGTATAGTGTGCTCTCTGATCCGTCACCGAGGTCCTTCAGACATCACCAGACGTCGAGCGCAGTTCTAACCACCGGCCTGATGACGAATTCACATCACAGGTCTTTCTTGCACCCGACTTCGAGTGGCTGTCGACAGACTTCGGTGTCGCTTCTCTCGGCGTACTGGAGACGTCTTCGGGGTTCCTCGGATCCGGCTCGAAGGACCAAATTCTATGTTGGGGAAAGCGCCCGGCGTTTCCACCCCAACTCCACATTTATGAGACACACACAGGTTACAGTTTTACTTGCAAGGGTACCCACACTCTCTGCAATGCAAACTACAGCAGAATGTGTTACAAAGGGTGGTTCCCCTTGTCTTCTTTATTTATAGTCAATGGGGGGCGCAAGAGAGGGAAGTGAGATTCTTATCTAAGTAGGCAGCTGTTAACCACCTACTTAGAGTACAATAGCTAAGAGTATGTGGCTAGAAGATAAGAAATAACGTATACATATATATTTACACTCATTGCTGATCATACAGAAATGATTAACAACTGTTTCTTCAACCTAACAGTCCCAAACACTTTTCCTGCATCAAAAGTCAAACTAGTCCCTATTCCTGCCATGAAAGGTTCACATAATGTCACCGATACCTGAACCAACCATGTTTATCAGAGGATGCCAACCCTTTGGCTGCAGCTTTCTCTGCACACGCTGAGAGAGTCTTCAGTGTAGCAGGAAAAGATTTCAGGCCAGAAGATTGCAAATTAAATCATGAAACCTTTGAAGATATTATGCTGAATAAATGTAATAATAATGAAAAATTAGCAATGTGTATTGGAATAAAGCATAATTGTATTTGCCATGACGTTTTGCTTTTCGCTGTAGTGCTATGGTTGAACGGAAAAACTTACTTTTGTGTGCATAAGAAAATAAATAGGAGGAACTACGAAACCAAGTAATTCCTTTTACTATGTATACTTTTTCTTTAATGTTAAAAGATAGACAAACTAGTAATGGGCAAACAGCTCTTCGGCTCTTGAATTAAATTATGCAGGTACTACAGCAAAATGCTCAAAAATACCAAAACACATCAAGAGCTAAATATGCAAAAACAATAAATACCTTCCTGTGGAAAAGGGGCAACATAAACCAAATGTAAAGTCACGAAAATCATGAAAATATAAAGTACACTTTACACACTTCATTTCTTTGAATTGAAATTAATTATATTCATCTACCTTCATACATTAATACAAGACATTATATGATTATAATGTTTGTTATTATCATATAATTTTTATTTAGGTATTATGTAGGTGCAGTTAATGTATAGTGTTACCTGATATATACTAATAAGCAGTAATACAATAAAAAGAGAGAAGAATGTCAGCTGTTCTCCAAGAAGTTACTGATTTCTTGGATGGCTAGAAGAACATCGATTCAGTTCCCAAAAATCTGTAAGAACAATTTTTGAGGATCTGTATTTTCCATTGTTATTCTCAAAGGGCTGTCATCATGACTATTTTGCTTTTCAGGTAAAGACTCCAACAGCAGGACTGTGGTACAGCAGCCTGTGTCTGACACATTGCAGCCAGGAGACTCTGTGAGCCTGCAGTGTACGATAGAGACTGGGAGCTGTGCAGGAGAACACAGTGTTTACTGGTTCAGACATGGATCAGGAGAATCCCTTCCTGGAGTCATTTACAGCCCTGGAAACAGCAGTGATGAGTGTGAGAAGAGCCCTGAGGCTGGATCTCCTACACGGAGCTGCGTCTACAGCCTCCCCAAGGGGAACCTCAGCCTCTCCGATGCTGGGACTTACTACTGCGCTGTGGCCATGTGTGGGGAGATGCTGTTTGGGAACGGCACATAGCTGGATATAGATGGTAACACCCAGTGTGGGGAGATGCTGTTTGGGAACGGCACACAGCTGGATATAGATGGTAGCACCCAGTGTGGAGAGTATATCTGCTTCAAAGTTTTATTTAGCTTATTCTGCTATTAAGACATTTATTTCTTTTTTTAATGTAATGAATTTTCTAATTTAAGTGCTTAAATTAAATTACACAGATGTTAATTTAATAATTATCCATCCATCCATCCATTTTCCAAACCGCTTATCCTATTGGGTCGCGGGGGGTCCGGAGCCTAATTTAATAATTATTTCAAATATTAATATCCATCCATCCATCCATTTTCCAAACCGCTTATCCTATTGGGTCGCGGGGGGTCCGGAGCCTAATTTAATAATTATTTCAAATATTAATATAAATTGTTAAAATACAAAATACTAGAAGTTCATGTTAAAAATGGACTATTTACAAAACAACTGCTGTAATGTGTTATCGATTTGATCTTTAACTAATGTAATGTAAGCAAATGGGAAATGTGTCTCTATATCATTATGCTGAAATCTATCTCTTTGTTACAGGCTTTCAGAAGCTGCTGGATCCTCTTCACTCTGGCTTGCTGATAGTTTTATCTTGCAGCATTATTCTGAACGTTGCTCTCATTTGTATAAGATGTAAACTGACCTGTACACACTGTGCAGGTACGCTGCCCGGCTTTATGCACTCAGAAGGACAAAATGTAGATTTTAACAAATTATAGAAATATAAAATTGTTTTATGATAGATAACATTTTCATATTAAAACCACTCTTGCAGGTAATACAGTTTTAAAATCCATTATTAAATCTCACCTTATTTATATAAACCTTTTTGTACTGTAAGATTTACATTTTTGTATTATATCTTTCATATTTTGCAAAATCTATTGAAATATACATGTTGCAATAAGTTGCATATCAATAACTTTTATTACCAAGATCTCCTTTATAGCAATTTTATTATATATGATATATGAGAACAAATGACACGTATCCAAACATGCACACTTAAATTGACAGAAGTCATTTTTACTTTCATTTTTGAGACAAAAAGGATGTTGATTGCTTGAAAATTCGGAATGTTATCTGACCACGGTATGATACCGTGCGAAATTAAATAATATATTGATGTGTTATATATTTTAAACAGATGAAAAGAACAGTGATATATCAAAAGTGGAATGGTCACGCAAGCAAGTATGTAATAAATATTTCAAATTACAAATCGTCAGTAAAACAAATGAACCTCAGACTGATTTCCATCCTGGGATCAGCATTTTAAGTGCTATTTGTGAAAATAGGTAATAGCAAACCGATTTGATCCATCCAATTCTGCCATCTTTGTCTCCACAGTGCCATGACGAGGACACACTGAATTACGCTGCCCTGAACCTTAAGAAGCCAAAACCCAGGAGACAGAAGAAAGACGGGAATAATGACACTCTGTATTCTGACCTCCGCTACAGAGATTATGAATAAAGATGCTTCTCATTCATGTCAGTCACACAGAGTGTTCAGGGTGTAGCTTTAATAATGTTCAGAGGAGGGCAGGGGAGCCAGTGCTTCTGAGACTGAATCACGGGATTTTACGGAGCACCGGTGCTGAGTTTGGTGTCAGTGTGTTTGGGGCGCATTTTTACTGGAAGTGCAAATGTTCAAGCCAGACTGGGGGCTGAGGGAGGGGGAGAGGGGAGCCACAGAGATTATTTCTTCATGGCATGGGGGGGAATAAGCGGCTTTAATGTTGTGGAAAGGCTGAGTTGCTGCAATCAGTTCTTTGATGTCACACATGCTTACTTGTCTCCCTTGTGTACCATGCTGAATGGTTTGGGGCAAACGCACAGGGACTGATCGATTATATTAAACAGATGAAAGAAACTGAATGAAAATTTCAAGTGTTCTTAAATTACGTTTTTCATTTAATTGTGTGTTCTGGATGTATTTTTGAGTATATACATGTACCTGTATATGTACCTGTATATATACCTGTGTCGTTAATAACGATGTGGATAATTAAGAAAGAGGAGTTTTGTTTCTTGCTCCCTGTCTTGTTACTTGGCTCACAAACATACACACACATAGACACACACACAAACATACACAGACACACAAACACACACACACATAGACACACACACACACAAACACACATGCACACATGCACACACACACACTGCTACGGCTCTGTAAGAACACTACCATGCTCTTTTGTGTGAGTGGGGTGGGGGGTGTTAAATAAGATGAAAATGACAATGGCTGTACTTTTGTTATGTCAGTTGTGTTTCTATAGTCATTGTATCATATTCCACAAGCTTTTTATTCTACAAGATGTACAAGCCAGTCAGTGTATTCAGTGGGGTGTTCAGGAGTCATTAGGTTCTGAAAAATGTCTTGCATTTAAAACATAATGTACTTTTGAATACTTAAGTATTTTTAGATGCAAATACTCCAGTACTTTAACTGAAGTAAAAAATTAACTGAAAAACTTTGAGTATTATTTGACGAGGAGTATCTATACTTAACTCAAGTAGTGAAGTTGTGTACTTTGTCCACCTCTGTCCAAAAGTGACATACAGCTGTAAGCTGTTTGGGTTTGTTTGTCTGCTGAGTGCTTCTCTGCAGTGCTGCAGATGTTTCCACTGGTTAGATGCAGCTCAGGAAGACTGACCCACTGACTGCACTGTGCTGGACTCACTTTGCAAAGAGTAAAAACCACACAGACAGAACAATATCTGCTTCTTGTAAGACCCTGTTTCCTCTCTACCTCACCCAGGTCACGCTTTCAAGTATTCAGCCTAAGTTATTTTATCCAAACAAGCCACCATTATTATTCATGCAGCTGGACATTTGACTGGAGCACATGATTGCTACATATCACTACTGTACATGGAACGGAATGTACAGTTTTCACAACAGAACTTTAGAAAAGCAAAATTCTCATCAGTCCACATCTCTAACCACCACACATCCTAGGGCTCCCATTTATAATGGTACATTTTTGTTTTATTCACATTCTTTTTCATCACACAGATAAACACCATCCATTAATCTTACAGCATGTATCCTGGTCAGGGTGATGGGGACGACACCACCTATATCGAGTGTGATTTAAGGCCAAGACCTTAAAAGGGAGAGTCAAGACTGAGGCTTGTTACAAGAGCAGTGGGGCACAAAACAACAAACAACATCATTATGAATGTAAAATAAATGGATGTATATATAAATATAGGGTAATAATAGAAACAAAAAATAAGAATATATTACATACAGAGGAATATTATAGGAATATTAAAATTAACTTATACACAATCCTTAACTTATACACAATCCTATTGCATGTAACATTATTGCTCATGTGCCAGATATTAGCCTCCCAAAGGAAGCTGCCACACAGGGCATAATGCACTGGCTCAATGCAACACTGCACATCAGTGAATAAGGAGGAACAATATTGCAGATCAGCAGCAGATAGAAACTGTATCAGAAGACAGTGAACAGGGGAAAAGTTCAATGAGCAGAGTGCAGATTATAAAGCCTGACTGCTGTGGGGCCCAATGACCTGCGGTACCGTTCTGTCACACGCCGGGTGTCTGAGTCTCTTACTGAAGGAGCTGCCCTTACGGGCCTCCATAGTCTGCTGGGGGGGTGAGAGGTGTCACATAAAATTGATGACAGCCTTGTTATCAGCCTGCTCTCATCCATCTACTCTACAGTGCCAAGGGACGCTCCTCCCTGATGATGAGAGGAGTCTAAGCATGTGGACATTTGGGATAATGTGAGTTCAGAACTGGATGGTCAGCTGTACGACTTCCAGTCTGTAGGCAGACTCATCACCTTCAGTTATGATGGCAAACACAGTAGTATCACCTGCAAAATTCAGGATCTTCACTGGAGCAGCAGTGATTTGTGTAGAAATTGAAGAGAAGAGGGAGAGCACAGAGCCTGGAGGAGCTCAGTGCTGAGGGTCAGCGTGTCTGATGTGTGCTGTAAGCATACAGATGTCCTGCATTTGTGGAACATTTTGTTTGTGCTGCTGTTTATATGTGTTGTTGACGCTGCAGTCAGTAATTTTCCACTAGCAGTCTCACCTCTGCATTTTACAGGAAGACTGACCGACTGAGAGCAGGGTGTTTGTGTCTCTCTTCTCAGTGAGCGAAAACCACACAACCATCAGGTCCTCAGCTCAGGCCCACTGCTTCACTAGAAAAACCACAAAGGGTATTTTTATCTAAAAGTGGGTGAGCAAGTGAGATGTTATTGACAGCATGAATTTGTCTACTAACATTTTAAATTCAAACCTAAAAAGCAGTATGTCCAGGATGTCAGTAATTACATTTAGTCAGTATGAACAATTTGGGTGCAATAATATAGAATAATGTAGAATTTTGCATAATTCAGTTAATACCAGTAAGATACCGATCATTAACACTATAAGGTCATGTTGCTGAATCTCATTGTT